>NC_088882.1:30824071-30867922 GCF_032884065.1 Artemia franciscana | reverse complement strand
TTTGTATCCCGGTGTCCCGGTCTGTATATACATTCGTTTTTTAGTTTTGTTTTTCTCCTTTATTTTTTTCCTTTTTTTTCTTTTTTAGTTTATTTAGATTTTTAGATTTTTAGTTTTTTTATTAGTTTTTGTTTTTTTTTCTTTTTAGTTTTTTTGTAGTTTTTACCTTCTTTTTAGTTTTGTTAGTTTTTTTTTTTTACTTATGTCCTGGTCGTCATTTATACTCCCTGTGTCCCGGTGCTTTGTTGATTGCTAATCGAACATTCCTTTTGTCCTGGTCGCTTTCTCTTTGAGTGTCGTCATTTATTTTTTCTTTTTTAGTTCTTTTAGTTTTTACCTTTTTTAGTTTTTTTTTAGTTTTTTAGATGAAAATTTTTTTAGTTTTTTCCTTTTTTTCTTTTAGTTTTTTATTGGTTTTTACCTTTATTTTAGCTTATTTTTCAGTTTTTTCCTTTTTTTTAGTTTTTTTTATTTTTTTAGTTTTTTACCTTTTTTTAGTTTTTTTAGTTTTTTAGCTTTTTACTTTTTTTTATTAGTTTTTAGTTTTTTTTGTAGTTTTTGCCTTTTTTTAGTTTTTTCAGTTTTTTTTTTAGTTTTTATTGGTTTTTACCTTTATTTTAGCTTATTTTTCAGTTTTTTTCCTTTTTTTTAGTTTTTTTTTAGTTTTTAGTTTTTTAGTTTTTACCTTTTTTTAGTTTTTTTAGTTTTTTTAGTTTTTTAGCGTTTTTATTTTTTTTATTAGTTTTTATTTTTTTTTGTAGTTTTTGCCTTTTTTTAGTTTTTTTAGTTTTTTAGCTTTTTTATTAGTTTTTAGTTTTTTTTGTAGTTTTTGCCTTTTTTTAGTTTTTTTAGTTTTTTAGCTTTTTCATTTTTTTTATTAGTTTTTAGTTTTTTTTGTAGTTTTTGCCTTTTTTAGTTTTTTCAGTTTTGTTGTCACCTGATCCAGTTTTTTCAGGTGACGTCACCTGATCCACGATCCACAGATCCACAGACAACTTATTTTTATATATATAGATATAGAAGATATAATCAACCGCATACTGAAAAGACACTCCCGTAAAATCAATGGTAGTTTACCATGTGAAAATCCCGATAAGCCCTCAAACATAATTTACCTACCATACGTCCCAAAAATCACTACAAATCTTAAAAAAGTTTGCACACAAAATCATCTGTATGTAGTATTTACCAATAATTTTAAAACCATAAATTTCCTAAATTTGGGTAAAGATAAAACCTCAGTTACTCGCCAAAGAGGTGTCTATCAATTACCATGCAACTGTGGCAACTACTATGTGGGTAGAACTTACCAGGATTTAGAGAAACGCCTACAACAGCATAAAGATGACATTACCAAAGCTCTAAATTCTATTATTGTTAATCTTTTTTTATTCTGCTTTAAGCAGCCATGTTTTGAAAATCCTAGCCATAAAATACTTTTTGAAGAATCTGCCCTTATTAGCAATGACCTAGGAATAAAACAGGCAGCTCAAGAAGCAATTGAAATCAGACTTAAGATTGATAAGAATATTTCCTTAAATATGGATAAAAAAAAAAGAAAAGATAGAGATCCTTCTGAGCCATTGCTGGCGCATAGGGCTTTGATTCGACTTTTCAGTTGCTATGCCTTAAATAGGGACTTGGGGAAACACAAATTTAGTTTAAAACGATCTTACAAAATATTTAAAAAACCAGTAGACATTAACACAGAGCCAGTTACTATAAGACCTTTGAGATTAGCTGCCAAAAAGGCAAGATTAGCAATAAAAACGTGTTTATAATTATTCTTCTTTCATTTCAACGAATTACCTTGTTTCACCTTACTTTATTTATCAGTCCTGGTTGAACTTTGCTGAAGTATGCTGGGACTCTTTAAAAAAAAAAGTTTTAAAAATTTCCATTTTAGTGTTATTGGTCGTATCTTGTTGTAAGTCTCCCTTCTTTTATATATTTATATATTGCTGAGGACGGCCCTTGGACATAGGGCCTAATATTCATTCAAATTAGAATTCCAATGATGTTTGTGATGGAAAGGAAGTTTGTTCTTTGTTGCTATTTATATCTTGCTTATGATGCTTATAAGGAATTTTCTCAAACTACTGACCTACATAGACCTTTTTTTTTTGGGCCAGAAAAGCCAGGACACCAATTTTCCCAAAAAAATATTGAGCCGTTTGAAAACAGCTCTCGAATATATGAAAGAGAAACAGCTCTGAAAGAGAAATTTTGTGCCGAATAGCATTGGCTGGCTCTGCCTTCAATTGTCTCAGAAATGTTTGGAGAAATAGCAAATATTCCCAGAAGCTAAAACTCAGAATTTAGAAAAGCAATGTCCTCTCCGTCCTTACATATGGTTGTGAAACTTGGAGTATCACTGCGCAACTAGGAAAACGACTACGGGCTTTCGATAATAACTGCCTAAGATCTATTTTGAATATACATTGGACTGAGAGAATAAGAAATGATGAAATTTATACCACGACAAATCATACCCCCGTCCTTAATGCCATTAGAAAGCGACGATGGATGTATTGGGGGAACATGGTGCGAATGGGTGATTACCTCATGACCGTTGGCAGGATGTTAGAGAAGGAGGCAAAGCTGGCGAGGTCTTCGATGGAGGATCTTTGGCCGAGGTCTCAGGACAGGTCGTCGTGGCGAACCACTGTTGCTGCCTTATGCGCCCTCAGGCGTGGGAGGACCTAAATCTAAGTAAGTAAGTTTCGGATATATATATATATATATATATATATATATATATATATATATATATATATATATATATATATATATATATATATATATATATACCGGCTTTCTCGCTATGTTCGATCTATCTGCAAGAATAATTCCCTGTATGGGGCGATGGTGCTATAATCTTCTTCTTCTTTTAAGTTATCTTTCTAGTTTAGTTATATTTTCTCTTGTTATTTATGTATTATTTAGGATAAGTGTTTAGTTTTTTGGTCGTTTTGTAATTTCATTTGCTTTTTCTTTTCTCCATATGGTTATCTTTGTGGGTTAATAATAAATGATGAACTTGATGAATGCAAAACATGAGTGGCGGTCTATACTGTGTTTGTAAATACTTCTAGTTATCAATGCAGCTTTACTTCGTCTGTTCTACTGATCTGTTAGTCTATTTTATTATACCGTTTTTCTTTGTTATATTAGCTTTGTTGTGCTTGCCATTGTTGAGTTACGTGTACTTTTGCTTTGTTTATTAATTTTTTCTCTGTGATTCACTGTTTATACTTTTGTATGTTTGTGGGTAATAAATACTATTATTATATAATATATATATATATATATATATATATATATAAATATATATATATATATATATATATATATATATATATATATATATATATATATATAGAGAGAGAGAGAGAGAGAGAGAGAGAGAGAGAGAGAGAGAGAGAGAGAGAGAGAGAGAGAGAGACTGATGAAAACACTTACATCGAGAACATATTCTTGAATCACAGCATGGATTACAATTCCAATAAGGATATAGAAGAAAACACCTAGGCTATCTTTCCATCCACTGGTATAATAGTTTTCTGGTGCACCCACAAACGTGAGATTATGTTGCATGGCTATAAACGAGGATGCCAATGGCTGTGTCACCTAAATGAAAATAAAAAGGGATAGAAATATGGCAGGACACACTAAAAGGGGTAACAAATATCGCAGGACAAATTGAAATTTTTTAGTCAGTATGTCTTAAGTGTTTTAAGTTACTAGATTAAAAGAAAAGGCTATAAAATTAAAGTGGCAAAATTTAATTCAAATGTAATTAACATTTAATTTATTACATCTTAACAAATATGGCGGTCAAAATTGGAATTTTTTGAGGCAGTAAGTCCTAAGTATTTTAAGTTACTAGCTTAAAAAGAAAAGGCTAACAAAGAAATGGCAACATTTAATTTAATTCAAATGCAATTAATTAGCATTTAATTTAATGCATCATAACAAATATGGCAGACAAAACCAGAATTTTCTAAGTCATTAAGTATTTTAAGTCACTAGATAAAAAATTGGCCACAAAATTGAATGTCGCAAAGTGAGTAGGTGGCAATAAAAGGGACATAGGACTGAAATGCACACAAGTGAAAAATAATATCAGAAGGCATCACAGGTCAAGAACACACTTTGATACTGAAACAACACTGGGAAACGTTTGGACTTACAACATCAAGCATGATAAAAACAAAAACTCAAGCATAGCAGAATCATACATGTTAAACATAGGCAAACACAAAAATTGCGAGAAAAGTGGAACAAAATTAGAATTTCACTCTGGTGATGGGTCATGAATCCTTTCAGCGGAGTCGTCCTAGCTAAGCGGTTACCGCACTCGTTTGAGGATTCTTTGTCCATGGGGCACGGGTTCAATACCAGACATAGCTGGTTATTTGGTTTAGGACAGGGGTCAGTGGAGTGACTCTGTGAGCTCAGCCAGAGAAGATCCAGCACTTAATGGATACCTGGAGAAATCTGGGGAAGGTAAGCAGGAAGGGTGTGTGAAAGCACAGGATGGTTGGCCCCCAACCCCTCATTGCACTTCTTTGCTGAAGGGTCAAGAAACCGAGATCACGCCACCGGTTTAGACCCTAAGGGTCTATGCCGTCTTACTTACTTACTTTCAGTTATAAAGAAGAAATGGATTTTTCCATAAGTTGATGTAGTGCCAAAAAGAGATTAAATGGGGGGGTGAGTGGGCTCTTGAGGGGTTAAATGAGACCCAAAGAGAGGGCTCGGTTGATTTGCCATTTACGACAGCATATTCAGGTAGAGGGTGAACACACTAAGAACAAACATATAAAATAGGCCCTCTGAAAACGTACATTAATCAAATCACTGACAACAACACATGATTTTCTATCAGACAAATTCAGACAGAAGTTGTGTATGTATGAAGCAAAAATAAAACAGACACGCTTAAAAACTGATTCTAAAAATCTATACATCCACAAGGTTTTTATTTTGATCCCTGAAGTTACAGCACTAGACCATTACAACGTTTCGGAATCATAAATAAAAGGATTGGTTAACGGATGTGAAGACAGACTTCACCCAAAAATAAAACAAGACCCCAAAAGCCTAAATGGTACTTACTTCCAGCCGAAGAGGCTCAATGACCCCTACAATCAGAGACGACCTATCCCAAAAGAATTACTGCAGTCCTATCTGCTTATCACCACCAAATTTAATTGAGGTCCAACAACTAAGCCCTTCTGATGGATGCAGATGAAAAGAATGTAGATCATCTCTTGCCAAGATTTAATTAAAAACAGAAACTGGAAACTAAAACTATGGCTGATGACCAGGTTTGGTTTAATGAATTCTGCCAGCATGTCAAGTAAAAGTTTGAACTAAGCTGGTGCTCAGGTCATTTAGAGAACTAAAAAGCACTATTATGCTAAAGAAAGGACTTAAAAACTTCCTATTTTTGACCATAGACCAAATCAATTATGAAATATGAAGAGGCATAACAGGGCATTAATTGTTGTTTGTTTCTAAGGACTAAGTTTAGTTGAAAACCAAAATCCCCTCATGATCAATATATTACTAGGCAAAAAATTAACATTCCTCATCTGCCTCCTCCTCTCTCTGAGGGCATATTTTGTCCAGAAAAAAGAAAGGTGCAGTTAAGGCACTAGTTGTAAATTTGGTCAAGTTTTTCAAAGACTTTGGTCAAATTTTTCAGGTAGTTGTTCTGATGACAGCAATTTAGCAGCTCCTTCTGCAGAGGTTGGATTGATTCAGTGCATACAATAACTGCAATTTGGAAACTAGCTCGTACCTCCAGCCAATTCCGGTTGGGACCTAACATCTTGTTCTGAAAGAAGTCTTGACAAAAATAATTTAGGGATCTCAGTCCTTTTCCCCTGGAGGGCTCAAATCAACCATTGACAGACAAAATGCAACACATATTGTCTCCCAACTGATATGGTTCTGACACCTGAAACTCTTCACCTATATGTCTTAAGACCAAGAACATAGGATACCTCAGTAGCCTCAATCCATAAAAGAGGAAGGTATAATAGTTTTCCAAATCTAGGGGAGGGGGTAATTTTTTTCAATTTGTTCAAAGAAACGAAAAGCATTTCAAATGGAAGTGTCCTAAATAATGAAAAAAGATATTTTTAAATCTAGGAGGGACAAAACACCATCCCTCCCCTGCCCCCTCCCAGCTAATTGATGGCACTGGGAAGCCCTAGCAAGAGAGCTGAAATTGAGTATGAGAACCTAAAAGGCAAAAAAATCTGGTTCTGTTTCTGCTTTTATGGATATACTAACTCAGATTTTACAGCTGATAGGAAACCAGAACCAAGATGTGATCATCACGGGTGATTTTAACATTACTCTAGCCTTTCCTCTAACAAACAGCTCAGTGGGTCTTATCACTATTATGTCAGGGTCTAATCTTTACCCCTCAATTACGATTCCAACCAGAGTAACAGAAAATACACACTCACTGATCGACAACATTTTTTCTACATTATGTCCAGCGAAGGTATCAGTCATCACCAGCGACACATCTGATCATTTTCCTATACAAGCTATCTTCAACACAGCGAGGATGCCAACTCCGCTCATAAGAACTAACCAGGATCAACAAGTAATTAATCTTAAAGAGGAGAATCTTAAACTGTCAAATGATGAGTTAAAAAAAAAAGTTTCTTGGACAGTGTCCTTGCAAATGAAGATGTGAACAAAGGTTTTGAAATTTTCAATTTTCAAATTGGGGGAGGGTTGAGGGGAGGGGGCTATGCGGGAGGATCTTTCCTTGGAGGAGTTCGTCATGGGGGAAGAGAAATTCAATGAAGGGGGCGCAGGATTTTCTAGCATTATTGTAAAAAAAAAACAATGAAAAAATAAATATAAAAAAGTTTTTTCAACTGAAAGTAAGGAGCAGCATTAAAACTTGAAACGAACAGAAAATATTATGCATATAAGGGGTTCACCTCCTCTTAATACCTCACTCTTTACGCTAAAGTATTTTTTTTTTAATTTCAACTATTTATTTTACGACCTTTGTGATTCAGGGGTCATTACTGTAAAGAGCGAGGTATTGACGCGTGGATGAACCCCCTCATTTACGTAATAAAAAAAATACAAATATAGAAGTTCGTTATGTAAGCTAATTCGTAAGTTACGTATATGTTTTACTAATAAAAAAGTTCGTAAAAAATTAAAAGTTCTAGTTGCCTTTTTAAGTAACCGAAAAATTGGAGGTCAACTGGGCCTCCTCCCCCCACTCCTATTCTCAAAATCGTTTAATCAATACTATGAGAAAGCCATTTAGGCAAAAAAATAAATATGCAAATTCCGTTTTAATTATTCATCAGCAGAGAGCCGAAATCAAAATATGGATTAACTGAAAAACGTTCAAAATATAAATAAAAAAAAAAATTTAAAAAAAATTTAAAAACGTCAAGAACAATTTAAAAAAAAATAATAATCTTTTTTGTGTTGCTTTTTATTTGTTTTGTGTAAGTCCTAGATACGTGAAAATAAAAGAAAACTAGTTTTTTTTTAACTGAAAATAAGGAGCGACATTAAAACTTAAAACGAACAGAAATTACTCCGTGTATGAAAGGGGCTGTTCCCTTCTCAACGCCCCGCTGTTTACGATAAAGTTCGATTCTTTCTCTCAATTCTACTTTATTGAACAGTAAAAACCTTTAGCGTAAAGAGCAGGGCGTTGAGAAGGGAACAGCCCCTTCCATACACGGAATAATTTCTGTTCGTTTTAAGTTTTAATGTCGCTCCTTACATTCAGTTAAGAAAACTAGTTTATTTTTATTTAATTTCTGAATGCTTTTGAATTAATGCATGTTTGATTTTGGCTCTCTGCACATCAATTATTAAAATGAAATTTGCATATTAATTCTTTTTTTGGCTAAATTGCTTTCGCTTAGTTTTGATCAGACGATTTTGAGAAACTAGAAACAAGAGCTAAGAGCTCATATGGCACTTGTGACGAGGCAAGAAGAGCTAAGAGACAAGAGATCATATGGTATGAGCTCTAAAAAAATTCTATGAATCAATAGATTGATTTAAAAAGGAAAATAACAGGCTTAATACCGGCCAGGATTTAAAATAAGAGCTCTGAGTCACGATGTCCTTCTAAATATCAAAATTCATTAAGATCCGATCACCCACTCGTAAGTTATAAATACCTTTTTTTTTAATTTTTCCTCTCCCTTTAGCCCCCCAGATGGTCGAATCTGGGAAAACGACTTTATCAAGTCAAATTGTGCAGCTCCCTGACACGCCTACCAATTTTCATCGTCCTAGCACGTCCAGAAACATCCCTCCCCCAACTCCCCCAAAGATAGCGAATCCAGTACGATTCTGTCAATCACGTATCAAGGACATTTGTTTATTCTATCCACCATGCTTCATCCCAATTCCTCCACTCCAATTGTTTTCCAAGATTTTCCCCTCCAACTCACCCCAATGTCAAAAGATCTGGTCGGGATTTGAAATAAGAGCTCTGAGACATGAATTCCTTCTAAATGTCAAATTTCATTAAGATCCGATCACCTATTCGTAAGATAAAAATACCCCAATTTTCACGTTTTCCAAGAATTCCGGTTTCACCCTCCAACTCCCCCCAATGTCACAGGATCTGGTCGGAATTTAAAATTAGAGCTTTAAAGCACAAGGTCCTTCTAAATATCAAATTTCATTAAGATCTGGTCACCCTTTCGTAAGTTATAAATACCCCAATTTTCAAAATTAACCCCACCCCCACCCCCAAACTCCACCAAAGAGAGCAGATCCGGTCCGGTAATGGTAGTCACGTATCTTAGACAGGTTTCTATTCTTTCCATCCATTTTCATCCTGATCTCACCGCTTGTAGTATTTTCTAAGATTTCCAGTCCCCCGAACTGCCCCCCCCCCCAATTACGCTTGATCCGGTTGAGATTTAAAATAAGAGATCTGAGTTACGAGGTCCTTCTAAATATGAAGTATCATGAAGATCCGATCACTCCTTGGTAAGCTAAAAATACGTCATTTTTTCTTATTTTTCAGAATTAACCCCCCTCCCCCAATAGAGCAGATCCGTTCCAATTATTTAAATCACGTATCTAAGACTTCTGCTTATTTTTCCCACCAAGTTTCATCACGATCCCCCAATCTAAGTGTTTTCCATGATTTTAGGTTCTCCTACCCCAAACTCCCTCCCAATGCCACCAGATCCTGTCAGGATTTAAAATAAGAGCTTTGAGACACTATATCCTTCTAAATATCAAATTTCATGGAGATCCGATCACCCGTTTGTAAGTTAAAAAACCTCATTTTTCTAATTTTTCAGAATTACCCCCCCCCCCCCAACTACCCCAAAGAGAGCGGATCCGTTCCGGTTATGTCAATCATGTATCTAAGACTTGTGCTTATTTTTCCCACCAAGTTTAACCCCGATCCCTCCACTTTAAGTGCTTTCCAAGTTTTAGGTTTCCCTCTCCCAACTCCCCCCCCCCAATGTCAACAGATCCGGTCGGGATTTAAAATAAGAGCTCTGACACACGATATCCTTCTAAATCTCAAATTTCAATGAGATCCGATCGCCCGTTTGTAAGTTAAAAATACCTCATTTTTTTCTAATTTTTCAGAATTATCCCCCCCCCCCAACTAACCCAAAGAGAGCGGATCCGTTCCGGTTATGTCAATCATGTATCCATGTATCTAGGACTTGTGTTTATTTTTTCCACCAAGTTTCATCCCAATCCCTCCAATCTAAGTGTTTTCCAAGTTTTAGGTTTCCCCCTCCCAACCCCCCCCCCAATATCACCAGATCCGGTCGAGATTTAAAATAGGAGCTCTAAGACACGATATCCTTCTAAATATCAAATTTCGTTGAGATCCGATCACCCCTTCGTAAGTTAAAAACACCTCATTTTTTCTAATTTTTCAGAATTTCATTGTCCTAGCTTACCTGGAAGTTCCTAAAGTAGCAAAACCGGGACCAACAGACCGACAGAATTTGCGATTGCTATATGTCACTTGGTTAATACCAAGTGCCATAAAAAGGGGTGGGGGAGGAGGCTTAGGTGCTCTCCAATTTTTTGGTTTCTTTAAAAGGCAACTAGAACTTTTAATTTTTAAAGAACATTTTTATTAGTAAAAAGTATACGTAACTTAAGAATTAACTTACTCTATTTATTTTTAATATTTAAAAATAAATATTTTACTCTATTTAACTAAGAATTAACTCTATTTATTTTTCATTGTTTTTTGAATAATACTAGAAAGCCCTGCACCCCCTTCACGGAAATTTTCTTCCCCCCTGACAAATTCCTCCATGGAAAGTTTCACCACACAACCCCTCCTCCTAACCAAAAAATCTCCCTGAAAACGTCTGTACACTTCCCAATAACCATTACTATATACAAACACTGGTCAGGGTTTTTAACTTGCAGCCCCTCCCATAGGGACTGTGGGGGAGTAAGTCGTCCCCAAAGACAAAGTTATAAGGTTTTTCGACTATGCTGAATAAAATGCCTATCTCAGAATTTTGATCCAACGACTTTGGGAAACAAATGAGCATGGAAGGGGGCCTAGGTGCCCTCCAATTTTTGATCACTTAAAAAGGGCACTAGAACTTTTCATTTCTGTTCGAATGAGCCCTCTCGCAAAATTCTAGGACCACTGGGTCGATATGATCACCCCTGGAAAAAATAATAAATAAAATAATAAATAAACATACATCTGTAATCTGTCTTCTGGCAAAAAAAATTCCACATATTTGTAGATAGGAGCTTGAAACTTATACAATAGGGTTCTCTGATACGCTGAATCTGATGGTGTGATTTCGTTAAGATTCTATGACATTTAGGGGGTGTTTGCCCCTATTTTCTAAAATATAGGTAAATTTTCTCAGACTTGAAACTTTTGATGGGTAAGACTAAACTTGATGAAACTTATATACTGAAAATCAGAATTAAATGTGATTCTTTTGATGTAACTATTGGTATCAAAATTCTGTTTTTTAGAGTTTTGGTTACCATTGAGCCAGGTTGCTCCTTACAACAGTTTGTTACCCCAAACTGTTTGATTTGCTTACTCGGGTGGTCAGGGCCTGTACACAAAACTATTTTTTGGTCTATCAATGCACTAATAGTAGGCTACATGTCATTACAAAATTCTAAGTTGCTGATTCTGAAGTAATTATGGCTAGATGGATAGCAAAGCAAATAGGAAATTAGATTTAGTTGTATTTTTTTTCTCTCCTTTTTTTCTTAACTGTTTGGTCTTATTTCCTGTTAATTCCAAAAACAAATGTATTCATATCATTAGGAATGAACAAAGATTAATATTGTAAATTTCATAATAGTGAGTATCATAATTATGAACTTTCTTTCCTTCTCAATAATTGAGAGAGTTCATTGTGAGTTATGATATGAATATACAGATTATAAGTTCAGGGGAAGGTATTTGCCCCTTCCCCACACCTAGTTCATTAATAGGAATGTCATTATTATGTATATTAATAAATAAATAATATTTACTGGTGTTTAATTTCTTTGTAATCAACAATTATAATTTATTCATCATAGGCTAATTCTAAAGAACAATGATACAATAACAAACATATGAAGTAACACAATAAAAGAAAATCCTGAAGAAGAATAATATACAACAAACCAAAAAATTTTTTCTATCTGTGTCAAAGTAAAAAAAGAAAAAAAAAGAAAAAAATGAATATCCTTATTAGCTAATTAATAGCCAAGTACTGATTTAGCTTACCTGGAACAGCAGTCCAATAATAAATACCATTGCAACACACGAGACAATATCAGCATGATTCTGCAACACAAATTCATGACTCAATATGGGAGGACTTTTTTTGGATGATGACTCTACTGGTTTCATTGGCATCTAGAAGGAATCACAAATTTAAAAAAGCTTAAAACATAACACTCTCCTTCTAGAAAAAGCTAAAAAAGCTAGAAAAAGCTTCTAGAAAATGCTCGAGTGCAGGTGGCACCATTCTATTCAAGGTTCAAGGAACCATTCAAGGTTGTAATCAGGCAGCTACTCTGGATTCCATATCTAGGGGAGGACACTTTGATTAAATTTTTCACTTTCATTTGACTTTTTTTTACTTACATTTAAGCTGGGAGGGATGTGCTATAACTATTTTACCCTGGGCACCAACAACCCTAGGAGCAGCTCTGAATATGGGGGAGGTTTTTTGTATCTCTGATTTATTTCTTTTTTTCATGCAACAACAAACCCTCGCATGGAACAATTTTTTCTGAAAAGATATACTCTTTCCTGATTCCACTCTCCTCATGTGGTTTCCCATTTACTGCTGTACTTAAAATATAAAAAAAACCTTTCCCCTTGCATCATGAAAAAAAGCAGAATATCCTGCTAGTTCATCATCTCTCTACTCTTAAAAGTGCTACCCATGTTTTGTACTTGTTTTTTTTTTCTTTTTTTGGATGTCACTGTTTAATTTTTTTATATTTATTTGTCTTTATCTTCTTAACATGCTATGACCAATCTTAGTTTGAACAGTAACTAATAAATGAATTATCAAATTGCAAATTTCTTCTGCATCACAAAAAAAAGAGCAGAATATCCTGCTAGTTCCCCTCATCTCTCTACTCTTAAAAGGTGCTACCCATGTTTTGTATTTGTTTGCTTGTTTTCATTCTTTTTTTGGATGTCTTGTTTAATTTTTTTATATTTATTTGTTTTTATCTTCTTAAGATGCTATGACCAATTTTAGTTTGAAAGTAACTAATAATAAATTATTTTTCTCATATTATTGTTTGAATTCTTTTAGTTTATATTTGCTTTTATGCTTTACATTGTCCTGCTCTTATTTATTGACCCTGAAATTTGGATTTATCCCTTTGAGGCCTCTGAAAGAATTTTTTTTGAAAAAAATATCTTATCTCATGACTGTACTAATTATGAGATCCAGTCTATTTTGGATGAACAGATCTCAAAGGCAAACAAATGGTTCTGTCCAGAGGGAAAGAGCAGTAGCAAGTATCCTATCCCTGAATTTGAACATCTATTCTCCACTTCCATTGGGATCTTCTATCTTGTCTGCTGAATTATGTGCAATTTGCCTGGCCTTGGATCTACTTATAAATTATAACAGGGAATCTGAAAATTTACTCTGTCTCTCTGACTCCAAATGAGCATTACTATTGATCCAAAATATTAATAGAATTACCAATGACAGGGTATTATATAATATTAGAAGACAGCTTCTTAATTTTAAGATCAAAGGAAATGAGGTTTATTTTCAAAATGTCCCAAGTCATAAAGGCATCAAATATAATGATATGGCTGATTCTCTAGCAGCAAAAGCTTCCATGCTAATTCCTAGTCCTTCCTCTGACCTCAATTCACAAGATATTATCAGGCAAGGATCCAATGTTAATCACAGTAAATTGGTTTTACCTCCATTTGATACAAGATTAAATATGGTGCTATATTACCGGCTGAAATCAGGTGCCCTACTTCTAAATAACTTGTTATTTAATTGGAAGCTACATCATTCCCCTTTATGCCAAGTCTGCTTTTCAGCAGATGAAACAATCCAGCATGTATTATTTGATTGCCAGGCTCAGAGTGAGGAGACTGTTGCTCTTAAGCGTTTCTGCTCCTTAGCTAAGATTCCAAATACTTATGCAGCTATCCTGGATTCTAACCTATCCTGGGATATTGGTTGTAAGATATTTAAGGCATCAATTGATATCTTAAAGAAGAGAAATATTGTTTAGTAACAATTAAAGCTTGAAGAAGTCAATTTTGAAAAAATGTTATTTATCTATAGTTTTTGATTGTGCAGAAGAGAGCAGGAATGAGTAGGAAGAGCTGTATTGGTACTGGCAGGCCTAGTGGCCTTAAACTGCTGGGGACAGGTAGCTCAGGTACTCACCCACAATCAATAACAGCATATTATTGTACATAATTACATATATTCATTGTTTACTGACTGGAGGAGAATAGTGCTTCCAGTGGCTAGTTTTCCTGAAGAAGAAGTCAAAGAGGTGAAGGACTTGTTGTTAGTCTATATACCTCACTACAATTTTTGGAACTGGAACTGTACTAACTAATGCATGAATTTGTTCTGAACAAGAATTTGTGCTATTGCAGGAATTGTGCTGAGGATGAGTACAAACATTTTTTAAAGGGGGTGATATGACTAGTTTTGTTGACACTAATTGACAAATATGAAATAAGCCTAAACTCAGAAAATGCTGCCCAATCTTAGAAATAGGACAATATAAGTTAGAATAGCATATAAATTATACACAGACTCTGTCATTGACATACTAAGACCAACTTTATGAGAAATTTTGTGCAGGGTTGGAATTGCCTTGTGGATTTTCCTGTGGAGGAGAGGGATTTCTGTGGAAGAAATTCTCAATAGGGGAAATTCACAGGGGGAAAAGGGGGTATTTTACATGGGAGTAACTTCCTACACAGGAGTTTCCCATGAGGAGGAACCAGATTCCCCAGTACTATTTGGAACAAAATCAGAAATTAAATATAAAAAACAAGTTTTATCAACTGAAAGTAAAGAGCAACATTAAAATTTTAAACACAGAAATTATGCTGTATATAATAGGGATGCCCTTCTTCTCAATACCTTGTTCTTAATGCAAAAGTTTAACTGTTTGTCATAATTTTTTAAGAAAAAAATAATAGGGCTATTTAATTGGAATAAGGATATTTTAAAAAGTACTAAAACTTCAGCCTGAAGGGTGAAGTATTGAGGGGGCCAACCCCCTTAATTTCTTTTTGTTCTAATTTGTAATGATGTTCTTTACTTTTAGTTGAAAAACTATTTTTTTATTAAATCAATAAGAAGAAATCTTTTTGCTATTGAAAATTTAATGAGTAGGGTAAGACTCCCCCCTGTAATTGGCCAGAGCCTAATCTTGGATAGATATCATGATTAAAAAGTGTTTTTCCTATACACAGACAACAAGCTCCTAATCTTGGACATAAGGTATGCCTATATAGCCAATCTTTACATAACTGGGATTGGATAAGAGTTAGGTTTAGATAGAGTTGGGATTGGCTGATTACTAACTTGGAAAACCCTGCTTTGACATTTAACTTTGGACTGTCTTACCCCTATAGCCTAGCCTATTTAAATACAATTTTCCTGCACAGCCAAGCCAAGGCTACTGTATTTGACAACTTGGTAAAATTCTAGTTTATTGACAGAAAGTTTATTTCTGTTGCTAATAAGGGGTAAGATTAACCTTTACCCCCCCCCCCAAAATGTGCAAATATATACCCTGAATTGTTATATAGGCCCATATAGATAGAGTAATACTTGGTAAAATTCTAGTTGATTGACTTCTTGCTATCTCAGAAAGGGTTTACATTAGGAAAATGAAACTTTCAGGGATGTGTCTACAGGCTAAACTATGTCCTGGGAAGGTATTTTGAAGTACCTACAACAACTCCTTCTCTCTCTAGAGGGCCCTGACCTTTGATGACCTTTAAAAATATGTGTGTTATAAAAGTGAAACCTTGCAAAATGGATCTTCTGCTTATTACTTTATTTATTTATTTGGTAAAATTCTAGTTAATTGACTTCTTGCTATCTTGGAAAGGGTTTAGGTTAAGAAAATGAAACTTTAAGGAATGGGTCTACAGGCTAAAGTATGTCCCAGGAAGGTATTTTAAAGTACTTACCTCCACTCCTTCTCCCTCTTGAGGGCCCTGAAATTCGCCTACATGACAAGTCTATACCTATTGAAATTTTGAAAAAAATAACATTTTACCTTAATTTTCAGTTACTAGTTGCTTTTCCTCTGCCTTTAGTTCTGAAAATCCAATTCCTGTTATTTGAATTGAATTTTGAACCATATCAGTGTTTTTTTTTTTTTTCAAAATTTAGAAAATGTAGGCTATTTGCATATCTTTAAAACCTTATAAAATGGAACTGAGCAAAGTTATGAAGCTAAAAACAATTTTGTTGTACTTCAATTAAGCAGAAGATCTATTTTGCAAGGTTTCACTTTTATAACACACATATTTTTAAAGGTCATCAAAGGTCAGGAACCTCTAGAGGGGGAGGAGTGGAGGTAGTTGCTTGCAAATACCTTCCCAGAACATACTTTAGTCTGTAGATTTGTCCCTGAAAGTTTCATTTTCCTAGCCTAAACCCTTTCTGAGATAGCAAGAAGTCAATTAACTAGAATTTTACCATTTATTTTATTCTGCTTATAACTTTATTTAGAAAGAGCATAAAAAAGACAACAAGTGATATGTTCACTTTATTTGTAAGTCAATAGTAGCCTATGAACAGGAAAATATTTACCCTGGATTCATTACTAGAAGTTTTGCATTCTTAGCCTAACTACTTTCCAAGATAGCATAAATTAGGCTGTCTAGAATTGTACCGTTTCTCATTTAGCTTAGCCTGCAGTTGGTTTAAAGGCCTACTCTCATTTACACTAGCACAAAATTTGAAAATAAAAATTGCCACCAATACACTTTTTAAAGCTTTAGATATGAATATCAAACTCTGCAGGGGTAATCTTAACATATTCAGCTCTAATATCTTTTATGAACTTCATACCCTGTTTGGATTAATACTTTCTAGTTTCTAGCCTACTTCTGTTGTTGCTGGTGTGCTCATAAAATATTTGGTGAGTTTGCCTTTTGTCACCAGAGCTGCCGCCTGCAGAAGAAACCATCGTAAAAGTCTCTGCAAAATTTTAAGAAAATCCCAGTATAACACGAAATAGCTTACTACATTTGTCTAAAAGTCAATTGTTAATTTGTCTAAGAATAAAGACGAGGACTAATGCTTCTTTAAGTTCATCTTTCGATCAGAGCCTAAGGGCATCAAGAGCATTATTCACAAAAGCCGACAAAAATGCCCCTCCAAAATCATTTATTTCCCAATGGCATCCGATCCAAATTTTAAGACAGCCACTTTGCTGAAAATAGCTCAAATGTATAATGAGTAATCATCCAGAATCATATAAATCCCGGGCCAAGAATCAATCAGTCGTTGTCTTCAGTTTTTTATCAGTATTACTTGGTCTTGGTTGCCCGGTCAGCTTGAAATATTTAATGATCATGAGGCCAAAATTTCGCAGAATTTCAAAAAAAAGTTTTTGTGGAATGACCTGCATAACCGAATGTATCCAAAAATGCACGCTGAAATAAGCTGAAAAACGATCGGAACTTTCGTGGTCCACTTATAATATAATATATCCTTCTTCTGTGTAAACAAATTACATCTTCTGTGTAACTCAGTGCAAACGAAATTTTTGGCACACATACATTTTAACGTAATAAAAGAATTACGTTTATTAACTTTAATTTAATTAGTTTAATTTAATTAATTTAATTTAATTAGCTTTAATTAACTCTGTGCAAGTGAAATTACTTATAACAAATAAAATTATTCTATAAACCTGATATTCTTGGTTTTATCATTTCATAATTATTTAAATAACACCAGATGTACGCTCTTAGACCTGATTCCCAAAATACCTCTATGAGTTTACACGTCTCTAATCTTTCTTCACATATTTATTGTTTTGTATTTCTAAAATACGTTGTCTGATGATCCTCGAGGCTTTCAGGTACTTCGCCAATTTAAGCCTATTCCTTTTGTAAAAAATTCAGGGATGTTTTAAGCTTTTTGTCAAATCATTATAAAGCATTCCACTGGAATCAAACCTTTATTTTTTCCATTCTTCATTGGAAAGTTGAAATAAAAGCCAATTTGGGATTTATTCTTTCCTTGTTTTCGTCAACGCTTAGATTTAATGTCTGCAATGGTTTAAATAAGAAGAATGGTACTTCATCTGAATGGTGCCAATGGTACTAAATATGATACATCTAGTAAGCTGTATAATTGTAGGAATTCATGAAGAAAGGACGTTTTTGAACAAAAGTGAAGAACCATATTGAACTTACGACAAGCCAAAATAAGTTCCTATTATAGTTCAAACTGAAAATGACCAACAATTACTATTAAAGAATAAATGAAAAAAATAAAATAAATAAATAAATAAATCTTGAAACGATTAAAACTTAGTAAAAACGAGTAAAATAGTTGAAGTTATAAGTAAGATTAGTAGGCTAATTTAAATGGCTAAGCTCAATCTGGAAAACATAGATCAGTTTGTTTCTTTTTGTAAGGTAAAACCTAGATTCTGCACAAAAAGGCATCTATTGGGCATAGCAGCAGAATATATAAACTAATAGTTATAAACTTTCGTGTCTAATTTTCTTAATTTCATATTTCCCCAAAGAAAAATCGTATATGTGGGGACCCAGATTAACTGTAAAAATTTAAAGCCAAATGCGTCATTTGTGTTTTTAATTTAAACTATATGTGTCTTAAACAGTCCTTGGGAAGAATTAATAGAATTTAACTGAATGTTTGCTTACTTAATAATTCTGTTTTTAGTGTTCTAAGAAAAAATATATAATCTGTTTCCACTAAAGCGCATATGACTCATTAGGCTATGTACTTTTACAGTTAAAGGAGGGGAAAGGGCGTGAATAGTAGCGATGCCTCCAAGGTTTTCATGACCGCAATAGTGGGTATACTATTAGAGCTACTAATCCCTCAAGACGTTATTAGGCACACCTAGGCAATAATATACCGCATGTGATTAGTATACCTACGTAGCTGGGTTTGCTTGTTACGTCTTAGGGAATGTTTTCGAAGAAATGCAGGTGCCTGTTCTGTAATTGGAGTTGACGGTGACCCAACCTTGCATGACTTGTTGAATTTGTTTTTGTATTATTTCTGCATCGGGAGAATAAACATCTACATCTTATTTTAAAAAAGCGAAGATCAAACATTCCAAGAAGACGACTGTACATGATAAAGTTGTCCTAGCAGCGAATGCTGACAAAGAGAAAATTTAAATCATGAAACAAGTGCTAATGACGGTTATTAGAAATGTATGATTGCGTTGTCATGACAGTAAGGAGTTAAATATCTTTGGAGTACCGAGAAAACTCAAGTGTTATAGAGGTGGATATGCGAGAGTAATATCCCCAAAGAAGTTAGTGCTGAAAGAGAACGCAAACCTAAGACTTTTAGTTGATGATGAAGGCCAACTTCTTGCTGATGGTAAAACGTTATCCGTTGATATATCTTATCACCATCCTTTTACTATTACCATTTGTCAATGATTTGTCAAAATGTAACTTGTTTGATTCAAATAATCATAGAGTAGGTCAGAGACATTAAGCATGAATGTCCCGTTGAAAATTATTAGACATTATGAACGTCTGCATGGTTTCTTGGGGTTTCTGGCAAAAGTAGGACATTTATTAAGAATCAAGATGCTTTGGGATTTTACAGCATGCAATTATCCGGTCAAGTCACTGCCCAATTATTAACCCATTTTCTGTTGAACTTTTTACCTTCTTTGAAGTAATTAGCTATTGTAATGGTTTTATTTTCGCAAAGAGAGTTTGCTTTCCACATTAAAATAGAATTATCCTTGATATTAGGGCGATTATCCCCCCTTTTCAGGATAAAGTACAGCTTTTAATGGATCAATTTTGAAAACTATCATTTTTTTCAATAAAATCGACGTTTTCGCAATAGAAGAACTACCCCCCACAGCACCCATATTGCACTGTTAACCCTAAAATTTACCTTTCAGTGGGATATAACAGATTAATCACTGGTTCTAAATCCCTATGAACATAACCTGAGCCTAAAACGTACTTTTGAGGCTTCAGTCTTCTTCCCCCCACCCGCTAAAATACTACGGATTAAAGTTAATCTGTATTTTCCTATATACGTGCTTTTTGCATTTATTTAGTTACTAAATAAAAAAAAAGTGCTACTTTATTTCTGCTGTTTTGAAGGTTTTGCCCCCCCCCTGAAAAAATGCCTGTGTACGTGCCTGCCCATACGTGTACGGTTCCATAAGGTATGTGTGTGTGTCACCATATACATGTCTGATGCTTCAAGGCTCCTTCTAGCACCATGACTCTTCTGATAACGACTACGGAACTATTATGTCCCATCCATTGTCAAACAATATTTCGTTGTGTCTTTTGTTTACTTTGCCCTGAAGCACAGCTGCTACCGAAACCTGTTAATCTGGCCTCTCTGAGTTCTCAGCTGTCAATTGAATAAATAATTTCAGCCTTAGAAAAGGAGTTTGTCTAAAGTTCAATTGTAGCATTGTGATTCAAATGCATCTGGTGCACACATCCTACTATGCAGGATTTACATTTAAATGAACAGGTCTAAAGGAAAATAATTTCTTTGACCACACTGCTTTTCCATTTACGAAAAAATAATTGAAGAAAAATGGGTTAAATTTTTATAAAGCAGTGAACAAAATAAAATATAAACTACACTTTAGCTAACAAAAATAAAAATACTCCGAATATTTCGGCCCTACGTCCGGGAGCCTTTCTCAGCGGAAAAAAAGAAGAAAATAGAAGAACAGAAAGGCTCCCGGACGTCCGCTCCACGTCCGCTAAGAAGGGCTCCTGGACGTGGGGCCGAAATATTCGGAGGATTTTTATTTTTGTTAGCTAAAGTGTAGTTTATATTTTATTTTGTTCACTGCTTTATAAAAATTAAACCCGTTTTTTCTTCAATTATTTTTTCGTATGTCTAAAGGAAAGTCTTAAACACAAACTTCTTATGTTAATTTTCATGTTTAGAACACACAAAACTACCATTAGCAATGAAGAAGGGTGATGCAAAAACTAAATTATGTAGTGCCATTCTATTTATTCTTGGCGTTCACATGCCAAATGTGTTTTAACTATGAGTGGAGTGGCCAGACTAAGCTGAGATTCAGGCCACAGTACAAGCTAGTGCATCTGTATCTTGTCTCGTCGAAATACTTGCAGCAAGGATTTTTTTTTTTTACTATGGTTAGACTAGCCAAAATGAGTTGAGGCTCAGGCCCCAGTGCAGGCTAGTGCAACCATATTTATCCTTGTCAAATATTCGCGACAGGGACTGTTTTATCATGGGTGGAGTCATCAAAATGAGTCGAGGCTCGGGCCATAATCTGGCTAGTGCAGCTGTATTTATCCTTGTCATATATTTGTGACAGGGATTGTTTTATCATGGGCGGAGTCATCAAAATGAGTTGGGGCTCGGGCTGTAATCAGGCTAGTGCAGCTGTATTTATCCTTGTCAAATGCTTCTAGCTAAGATTTTCTTATTATTGATGGACTTGTCAAACTGAATTGAGGCTCAGGCCATAAAGACCCGTTCCTCCCTCCAATGCCATAGGGATTACTTAATCGGTTAAATAATTCAAAGCACTTACTTATTCTTATTTAAATTCTGATTGAATATTGGCCATTTATGTTTGACAAAGAAGAACTATAATAAACTTGGATATTGTATTAATCACTTTTAATGTTATACATTTGGGAAACTACTTGACCTCCCTCCCTTATGAATCTAAGTTGTAATGAAAAAAAGTTATATTACTAATGACTTCTTTTCAGATATGCTGTTCCAGTTAACACTTATGGAGGAAGCATTGAGAACAAATCCAGAATCATTAGGGATTTCTTCACCTCACACAGCTCGAGTTTTGGCGAAAACAGTTGACAGTAGAGAAAAGGAATTAGTCGGAATCCTGAAGAGTAGGATGTCAGAACCAAGTAAACTGAGGAAAGCGGTAGGAAGATCATTACTAAGGTTTACTAGGCTCATTACTTTATTTAACTAGTGTACTGAGTCCGAATCCATTCGGCTAAACTTTACTAAAAGCCTGACTCCACGGCCCTGCTTATTAGATACTTTTCTGTTCCCGAAATATGTATGAGCTCTATTCTTGAACAAAGCTTAAAATTAAATATGTTAAGATTCTGAGGTGTCAATTCCTGAAAATTTAGGAGAGGGCAAAATATATTGTTTAACATCTAGGGCGTGTGCAATTTTGTTGTTTTTTTCGTTTTTTCAATGAAGCTGCCAGAAACAGATATTTTGCGCTGAAAACACCCAAAAATATTTATTTTCAAATCTAAGGTGTAAATGTCCCCCTGATATTGAGGCTACAACGCTTGGCCGGTAAAACTTCTACCACCCCCTCCCTCCAATTAATGTCCATTTAATGTTTATCTAACCGTTTCCTTATTGCAGTATACCACTTTACTCACACATGGAGAGATTATTACAGCACAAAATATGAAAAATCTACATATTTTAAACTGTGTTGTTTTACTATTTATCATTATTATGATTTTTTCTATCAAAAATAATTGTTTTTAAATTACCGAAAACTTCCCTCAAAAGAAGTTTTTCGAGAAGTAGAGAGCTATGACGAGAAGAAATAAAGTCAAGTAATTTTTCAAGTTTAAAACAAACATATACTCCTATCAGTAAATAAGTGAAATCCAGAACGAACAGAAACTGCAAAAAATAATTCAGACAATCTAAAAGCGGGCAGAAACTATCAAGAACAAGAGGAGAGGTAACACCCCCTAAATAGTGACAAAGACTCCACAAATGAAAAGAGCTGTTGTTAGGTTAGGTCGTACGTACCCTACCTGGGTTACCTACCTTAGGTTACCCTAGGTACCCTACCTTAGGTTAGGTCGTACGTACTATACGTACGTACGGTTAGGTCGTACGATCGAAAAAGGTTCGTACGTACCCTCTTTTCGATCGTACCATAAACATTTGCTCTGAATCTCACATAACAGATGAACTTGACTTTATTGGAGACATTCATTTTGGAAACGGTTATCTTATTGTCTTTATTAATGATACAATTAACCGAAGCCTGGCAAGATACTCTCATAAAATCATGGGTATTTTACCATGCGAAGCTCCCGCCAAGCCCTCAAATATAATTTACCTTCCATATATTTCAAAAGTTACTAAACATTTAAAAAAAAGTTTGCACACAAAATAATTTTTATGTTGTGTTTAACACTAATTTTAAAATAATGAACCTCCTAAACTCTGGTAAAAATATAACCCCAGTTACCCTCCAAAGTGGGGTTTATCAAATACCATGTGACTGTGGCAACTACTTTGTTGGTAGAGCTCATCAAAATTTAGAAAAATCGCCTATAACAGCGCAAAGATGACATAAATAAAACTTTAAATTCTAATAGTACAGACATATCTTTTGATTCTGCTTTAAGCAGTCATATCTTTGATAATCTTAGCCATAAAATACTTATTGAAGAAACTTTCCTTATTAGCAATGATTTAGGCTTAAAACAGGTTGTTCGAGTGGCAATTGAAATTAGAATAAAAATAAGAATAGTCATACTTCTTTAAAAAGGGATTTGGTGCAATACTCACTTAATGTCTTATATACAAATTTAAGGAAAAACGATTTAACTAATTATATTAAAAAAAGTAAACAATTCCACTCGACCTGTTACGGATAGACCTTCTGGGCTGACTGCTAAAAAGTCAAGATTAGCTTTAAGAGCTTGTTTGTAATTGTTTTTTATTCCATTCGAATGAATTGTCTTTTTCACTTAGCTTGATGTACCAGTCCTGGTTGAACTTCCTTGAAGTAATGATGCTAGGGCTGTTCTGGAAATATTTCATTTTTAAAGATTGTATTTTAATGTGAGTTATTTTATATTCGTTTTTTCTTCATTTGTTTTGCTGAGGACGGTCTTGGATATAGGGTCGAAGTATTAATTTAAAGTTGTCTTCCACTGTCTTATGTAAAAAAATTACCTATTGTTCTACTTGTTGTTTATGCCCCCTAAAAACTAGAATGTCATTTGCCCTTTTGTCTTCTTGTCTTTCGGTTAATGTGGTTCTTTTTTTTTTTCTGAAAAATCGTGTGTAGATTTTTTTTTTTTAACTAACTTCTCTTCGTATCTAATTGATTTTTTTGTTGGTTAATAAAAGAAATATTCGTAGAGCCTTTTTCTAAGTTTTTCTCCTCTACAATCAAGATTTTAGCGTGCTATTTTTATTTCGGATAAAAGCTCCCAAAAAATTGTAATTGTAATATAGAACTTTGGGTGGAGGGGCGTGGGGAGTATTATTCTAAAAAAAAACGAACTAATAATTTGCATTTTTTTTTTTGCTTCTATAGGGTTGGAGTTTTCTTGATCTTGTCATGTTGCAACCTGGAGCACAAAAATGTTGATTGACCTTTCAGGCTTTTCACCCACAGCTGCATCTGCGTTTGTGCATATATGCGGTTTTGACAGCTATGCTGCACTTAGTATGTTTTGATTTTGTTCTATATTTCATACGACATTCCCTCAATATTCCAACTTAATACCCTAACGTCCCTGAGATGTTGCAAATGCGCTTTTTTACGACCTTGATGCGCATAGTGTCTTTTGAATTTATTCGACACCCTCCTAACCGTTCCCTTAAAGTTTCAACTTAATTTGCTTACCAATTCCTGAGATGATGCAGAGGCGCCCTTTTGACAACATAATATGATTGTACATAATATGATTTGACATAGTAAAACAAACTCAAAATGCGCTGAAAGTTTCATCTTTATGGCCTTATCCTTTCCTGAGATATTGCAGATTTTCGTTTTGACAACCTGGATGTGCATGCCGCCTTTCTATTCAGTTCAACACCTCCTTCAACATACCCAGGGAGTTTAGACTTAATATCTTACTAATTCCTGAGATTTTGCAAATTTGCCATCTTGACCTCTTGGCTACATGTAATGCCTTTTAATTTGGTTCCGGACCTTACAAGTTCCTGGGAGATTGCAGACATACCCTTTTAATAGCCTGGATTTTGACAGCCCGCAGTCTCGTTATTTAGTTTGATGCCCCTTTTAATTTTCCATGAAAGTTAAACAAAATACCCTTTGCTGCTCCTGAGTTTTGTATATAAACCACTTTGACGACCATTATGCACTTAGTGTCTTTTAATTTTCTTCAGTGTTTCCCATGACGTTTCCCGAAAATTTCAACTTAGTACCATTAAACGTTCCTGAAACTCTGCAACTGTGCTTTCTTGCTACCTTGATGTGCATAAGCTTTTGAATTTGTTCAGTTCCCTCCTCACCGTTTCCTGAAAATTTCAACTTAGTACCATTAAACGTTCCTGAAACTCTGCAACTGTGCTTTCTTGCTACCTTGATGTGCATAAGCTTTTGAATTTGTTCAGCTTCCTCCTCACTGTTTCCTGAAAATTTCAACTTAGTACCATTAAACGTTCCTGAAACTCTGCAACTGTGCTTTCTTGCTACCTTGATGTGCATAAGCTTTTGAATTTGTTCAGCTCCCTCCTCACCGTTTCCTGAAAATTTCAACTTAGTACAATTAAACGTTCCTGAAACTCTGCAACTGTGCTTTCTTGCTACCTTGATGTGCATAAGCTTTTGAATTTGTTCAGCTCCCTCCTCACCGTTTCCTGAAAATTTCAACTAAAATTCCCTTATAAGCTCCTGAGACACTGCAGATATGCCCTTTTTGATAACCTGGAAGCACATAGCTCCGTATGATTTAGTTCAGTATCCCTGTCAACATTCGTTGAAAGTTTCAGCTTGATTTCTATGGTTCTTACTGAGTGGATGCAGAGACCTCCTTTTGACCACCTAGGAGTAAATAGTGTGTTTTAATTTATATCAACATGCTCTGAAAGTTTCTTTTAATGTTCTTCGCCGTTCTTCAGGTATTAGAGATGTGCCTTTTGATAATCTGGCTGCACATTGATTCTTTTGATTTAGTTCCACATGTCCTTAATACCCTTTTCTGCTCCTGAGATATAGCATGTGCGGCCTCTCGACAACCTGGATGAACATAGTGTTTTTATATAATTCTACATCCCCCTCAACATGCCCTGAAAGTTTCAACTTATACCGATAGACATTCCTAAGATGTTACAAATACACCCTTTTGACGAACCGGATGTAGGCTACTTGGTGTCTTTTAATTAGTTTAACATGCCCCGAAAGTTTCAACAAAATACCCTCAGCCGTTCCTGAGATATACGATGAGAATGAGGAGTCCTTAATTTAGTTGTCTAGCTATGTAGTGTCTTTTGATTTGATATTAAATGCCCTCAACATGCCTATAAATTTTTAGCTAAATACCTAGCCATTCTTGAGATATTTTCAACCTGGACCTAAGATATTGTTGACTAGCTCTTCGCAACCTGCATGCACATAACATGTTTCGATTTAGCTAAACGTTTCCTTCATGATTTCCTGAAAGCTTCATTTAACATCCTTTGTCTTCCTGGAGACCTGGAATCACACGCCCCTCTTTCCCAGCCAAAAAGCCTAAATGCAAACAATGGGCAACCTGCAAAACTTACAGGCTTTGCCCCAAAGATTATTAGGATACATCCTCCCCGGGGGTATACTTTTTGGAACTTTTGGCTATTTTAAACAAAATGTGTATTCCAAAATTTTCATGGGATGCTTTCGGGGGAAGGGCAGCTAAAAAGTCTGCGAGGTGGGCTTGTTGTCCTTCAATCACTTTTGAGTCTTAGAAAGTGCATTAGAACTTCCAATTTCCAATCAAATGAGTCCCTTCTGGAGTTTCTTTGGCAACTGTTGCCAGACTAAGTAGTCTGGTGAAAAAAAAAAGAAATAATATATTGTACATTGAAGCCATTTCAGTCAATACTTTGACTGCGCTGCCTATGAAAATAAGTCTACGTGCAGTTTTACATTAGCGTGCGCCAAATTAAAGAAAAAAGAAATGTGGGTGAAAATCAGCAAAAATTTAGCTAAAAACACATGGTACGAGACAGGTTAAGAAGTTGTCTAGTGAATGTATGATTATGATAAACTTGACCCCCAAACAAGTATGAAAAATAGATTTAACAGTTATTAATGCAATTTCTGACAAGAACATCAGTCAGCTTAAAAAAAAAATCTTAAGATGATCTATAAGTGCAATTCGTGGTGTGCTCTTTTTCAGATTAATCATATTCAAGTACTTACTACCTTACTCTCAGTTCGTACATGTTGTGGTTTGTGGAAAAACATATTTCTAACTTTGAATTTAATTTTTGGAAAAGAAACGCGCAAATATTTTGGAAATCAGGTTATGAGGTAGAGAATTCGTAACTATCCTTTAGTGATGAATTTGTAATTATCCTTGTGGTGATTGGGGTCACCACAATCACGAGCTCTGTCTCTCCGTGGTGACCCAGTGTATTTTATTCGTTATGCGTATTATATTAATAAACTGAACTGAACTGAACTGTTTTACAAAAAAAGGAATTTCTAGCCATATTTTGTTATTGCTAGAAATAATCAGTAATTTTGACAGAGGAGAACTGAGCTTTCAACTTCTTTCATTCCAACATCTTCTTTTATTGCAACTTCTTCTATGACAGAGTCCAGCTGAGCTTGTAATTCCTTTTATTCCGACTATATTTATTTAAACTTCTTCTTTTTGGCAGAGGATATCTGAGCTTGCAACTTCGTTTGTTCTAATTTATTATTTTATGGCAGAGGATAGCTGGCTTGCAATTTCTTTTATTTTGACTTCTTGTATTGTAACTCCTTCGTTTATTGCTACTTCTTTTATGATAGAGGACAATTGAGCTTGCATCTTCTTTTATTGCAACCTCTTCGGTTATTGAAACTTCTTTTGTAACAGAGGATAGCTAAGCTTACATTTCTTTTATTTTGACATTTTTTTTATCGCAATTTCTTCTTTTAATGCAATTTATTTTTGGCTCAGGATTGCTGAGCTTGCAACTTCTTTTAATTGTAACTTCTTCGGTTATTGTAACTTCTCTTATAACAAAAGACGGCTAAGCTTGCATTTCTTTTATTTTGACATTTTTTTTTATCGCAATTTCTTCTTTTAATGCAATTTATTTTTGGCTCAGGATTGCTGAGCTTGCAACTTCTTTTATTGTAACTCCTTCGGCTATTGTAACTTCTTTTATAACAGAGGACAGCTAAGCTTGTATTTCTTTTATTTTGACATTTTTTTTATCGCAATTTCTTCTTTTAATGCAATTTATTTTTGGCTCAGGATTGCTGAGCTTGCAACTTCTTTTATTGTAACTTCTTCGGTTATTGTAACTTCTTTTATAACAAAAGACGGCTAAGCTTGCATTTCTTTTATTTTGACATTTTTTTTTATCGCAGTTTCTTCTTTTAATGTAATTTATTTTTGGCTCAGGATTGCTGAGCTTGCAACTTCTTTTATTGTAATTTCTTCGGTTATTGTAACTTCTTTTATAACAGAAGCTTGCATATTTTTTATTTTGACTTCTTTTATCACAATTTCTTCTTTTAATACAACTTCTTTTACGATAGTGGACAGGTTAACCTTCACAGAGTTCTGTAAAAAAAAAAAAAAAAAAATTCCGATTTTTTTGAAAGTTGAGACCAATTTTTGTTGAACTCTGTTAAATCCATTTTTTGCCGACGATATTCTTTTTATCATTGTTAGTTGTTTAGAATTGTCTTATTTCGTTATCTTTTAATAGTTGCTACCGCTGCAACACGGATATTAAACCCACTTTTTGCCGAAGGTTTGTCATTGTTATTTATTTAGAATTGTCTCATCTCATTATCTTTTACTAGTTCGCTAGCTACCGTTACAACCCGGATGTTAGATCCGTTTTTTTTTTTGCCAAAGATATTCGTTTTATCATTGTTATTTGTTTAGAATTGACTTATTTCGTTATATGTGATATTTCTTTGAAATTTTGATATATACTATTTTGACAGAATTGAGGTTATCTGGGGGGGGGGTCTAAAATAAGGTTGGTTTAAAAACTTCATTGAAAGGCAAAACTTCTCGCTCAATATCAGCTCCCAAAATTTTTCAGTATCCAGTTAAATTCAATAACCCAGGAAAAAGTAGAAAAAAATATATTTTCTTCTTCGCCTTTAGTGCACTTTCCCATGTATTAATGATTTTCAGGTGAACAGGTGGCGTTTCTCTAAATTTTATAATAGTAAATTGTGTAACTATAATCGTGTAAACTTATTCAACAAAAACTTACTTTATAATATATTCACTTATATTACGGACACGTTCAGGTCTTCAGTTGATTAAGTCTTCTGTGTCAACTACAGAAAAATCACGTGTTGATATTATTCGTCACCTAGGTGTGTTAGTTGACTCAAATTTAAGTTGGAAGCCACATGTTAATAGTGTAAGATTGAAGCTTGGAAGGAACATAGGTGTTATGCTCCGTATGAAATTTGTTTTGCTTCTGGAAGCTATGCGTTCTATTTATTTTGCTCTTGTTCATTCTTACCTAAATTACTGTCCACTTATTTACTTGAGTACTTTTAGATCCTGTTTTATTCCACTCTAAAGACACAAAATAAGGTGCTCGTATTTTAAAATGCTTTCATACTTCCGTAGCGTCTTTTCCAAGTAAGTCAAAGAGTTTATATTCTTTGTTGAATATTTTTCCTGTTGAACTGCCAGCTACTTTCCATTCATCATTGTTCGAAATATCCTGGCACTGCCTAGCTATTTTTTTTCTTTTGATTTGTTTCCAGTTGCTGTGCCGTCTTCACATTTAACTCACAATGTATGCAAACAATATCAGCGATTGATAATTTCAGAGAGGTTTCGTTATTTTTTAACAAATAACGTGATTACTACATGGAACCGATATGACTGTTTTCAATTTTGATTTGTCGTTTGGTATTTCAAAAAATAAGTTTAAATCTTTCCTTGACAGCTATTAGGTATTTTAATTATTTATTTATTGTTTTGTTGTTACTAATCAATCAATATGTTTACTACCCAAAAAATACACAAGGGTTCAATATGGAGTAAATGGGATGACAAAAAGAAACAAAAACAAAACAAAGAACACACTCACAAAGAAATATATACTGCAAAGGATAGATTCAAATATTTCTACTAACACATAGCAGGCTGGAGGCTGTGTGTCCTATAGAGCTTAGATAAATAGCGGCCGTGATGCTTCTGAGCTAAGGTTAGTGGCTCAGTTAACCCGTAGGCTGACACTAGTCTTTTGTTTCTGGCCCATAGGGGTTTACACAAGAGAAATTTTGCGAAACAAAAATATGGAGATCTAATAGTCTTTTTATCAGTAGCCGTAAACACATTCCAAAATGGAATCAATGCGAAGACATGAGGCATTGCAAAAACGTTATACACACTGACAAGAATACGCCTGCTGTAGCTAGCTTTACAGCAAATTATAACACCAAACGCTTTTCTAAGTTTCTCACTTAGATGAGAGGTGGGAGAGCCCTTGTTGTTTTTACACTATCCCCTATCGGGAGACTGAGATACTTAATACAAGCAGATAACTGAATACTCTAATTTCTTAACTGTACACATCCAACATCACCGACAGATTTGCTGAAAGCAAGGACCTCGCTCTTCGAAGCATTAAAATTGAGACGAATTTCGGCATATTCCCTACTAAGCATCGAAAAATGTTCCAGAAAAATGTGTTTTGTTTTTAGCTTTTGGGTCTTTTTCTTGGGCTCTGATTTTCCTCTTGTTGCACCATTGCTGGTTGGAAAAAAAAAATATCCTTTTTGTTTATCGTCAGGTTGGGTGTCTGCTGTGGCTTGGTGAGTAATTAACATTATGTCTATTATTATTTTTTTCTTCTTTTTCATGTCTTTCTTTGATTGATCATCCATTTATTTGCTTTACATATTTACTTCTTTAATTATTTTTACCTGAGCAAAATGAGCTTGTCTCTCTGTTAGATATTTGTATATTTAGAATGTTATGTATATATGATTGAAAAATGAATTAACCTAAACCTGTACTTCTGGTTTTAATTATTAATCTGATGCACCTGCAATCTCCTTATTGTTAAAACAAGTACATTGATTGTTTTTGTTTCATTTTTAGGTGGAAAGGATAAAGGCTGAGGAAGCTGCATTGATTCAGCAAAAGCGAGAACTATTTCTGGCCGAAACTAGAAAAGTGGACCACATGGAGCGCAAAGTCTATAGTACTAAGGTAGAAATTGATATTACTTTACTATATATACCAATTGTGCTGCAGCAAAGAAGAAGTGTGGGACTAACTGGGTGCTGGGGTAAATATTAAGACCCTCACTACCCTGAAGATTTGTTCCAATGATCAAAACTCTTGAGAATGCGAAAAAAACCGACTGTGCACATTTTCTGTTTTGACTCCCTCCAACCCAATCCCTAAGGGCCAAATAATTGTGTATTTAAAGAAAAGGTGATTTGATAAGGTGATGGATTTTTCAAAACGGGTTTGAATCTTCCCCTACAGAAAAACATTACAAAGTTGTGGCCAAGATTGTTTTTTTTTTTTTTTTTTTTACTCCTCCTCAGGAAAAATTCTAAGTAGAGCACTTTATTTTAGTAGAGCACTCTACAACGCTATGAAATTCTGAAAACTACCTTTAAGTTTTACTAATACCTTATATACTGAAATGCCTTGCATTCATCTTCATACCAAAAGAAAAACTGAAGTGACTTCTTTCCCTCCCGATTTTGAAACCTTTATTTGTCAGTAGCGTCAATTCATGAATTCTGGGGAGGGGCAAAATGTCGTTTTTCTTAAGTCTAGGGTGGGGTAATTTGTCCTATCGTTTGAATTCCTCTATGAAAATCCCCCAAAAAATGGAATGTCCAAAATCTAGAGTTGGACGTTCCTTGGCCCCCCACCCGTAGTTGACGCCACTCTTATCGGTACATAAGAAACATTTGATGTTTTGACCCAATGGGGTATCTCTGGTTTAAGCCTCCCCTAACATTTTAAGCTTGACAGGCTAGTCGTTTTATTTCTTCCCCTTCTACCCCTTACTCTTCATTTCGATCACAATAAATGGTCAAAGGTTAAAAGCAATTTAAGCTCACGGAACATAAAAGGAATAAATCAAATACAAATGCAAAGACAATTCTTATGACTGAATAAAATACAAAATACAATTTAATTAAAGCAAAAATAACTATAGAAAGAACTTTCAAAATTTGTAAGATAAAAATTTAACGATTTTAAGATAAAAAAGAAGGCAGAGTGTTGAAAGAATCCACCTATTTGACATGGAAACTAGGCACGGGACAAAAATCTCATTATGGTTAAAATGGGGCCTCCTGTTGAAGCAGAACAGGTGGGAGGTTAAAAAGAGGAATGTTAAGTAGAGAAAAGGGGAGTTATGGAGGGCAGTGTTGGCGGAACGCAAAGAAATTTTTGAACTCGGAAGAAGGGAGACATAAGGGACTTTACCTTCATTGTAGATTCATAGGCACCTTTTCTGGACTGCCTTTGTTCTGTCCAACAACACACTTGAGATGACAGAAGGCCAAACAGGACAGGAAGACTCGAGGATTTTGTGTAGAAGTGAGAAAAAAAAGTTTTCAAACGTGCGATTTAGGACATTTAAATTTCTTAAAGAGGGAAAATGTGGTGTTGGTGTATTTTAAATATGGTTAGAATGGTAATCCCATTTTAAATTGCTGAGGTGGTAGTATCCAATGGTTTCATACTACTAAGAGATAATTCAGGGTGATTGGGCACGTGCAGGAAGTGAATCTTGGGAAAACAGTTGTTAAACTTATTGTCTTCATGAGATTGACTTTCATATTATTAGCGACAGCTTCTTCTGATGTCTGTTCCGAGATATCCAATGTACTAATTTTTGAATTTTCGCAACATTTTCCTAAGATAGTTAGTTCATCCACAAATCCCCACCCATTCTAGAAATCAGCACAAACGCTTTTGGTCGTAGCATGGAATAAAACTGGGCCTAACAGGGCTCCCTTGGGCACATCATTGTAAATTGGGAGATAATCAGAACATGCATTTAGGAATTTAAGAACGTTTGCTCTATTAGAACGAAAAGACGCAATTATTCTAACTAAAATTCATGGCAAATTAAAATTCATTCAATAGTATTTTTATCAATGTATTGTATGTAACTCGATTAAATGCTTTTTGATACGATAAACATAGAAAATTTGCACAAATATAGAAAAATCGCCAAAAAGTAGAAAAATCTATCTTAGCCAGGCTCTCAGAAAGTTTTCACTGAGTAATTTCATTTATAACTAAGCATGTGGGTCCTGAGGGGTCGCTGACTCAGAAATCATATACATAAACACGGGTTTTCCAAGTTTCTTGCATATTACGTCCAAAAGTTGGAGAAGATTGTGGCTGGTGGATGTAAAACACAAGTTTTTGAATTGTCGATAGTTAACATTTTGAATTATCTCTACTTCCGAACTCTAAGCTGAAACTCTTTCACACCATTTGAAGAAAACTGGAGTAAGTTCATTGGGTCAAGTACCATCAAAATCTTGCTTGGTATCTTTCTTTTTCACGGGAGTAATAAAACCTAATATCCAACAATTTGGGAAACTTATCTATAGAGTTAATTTTATTAAAAAGAAAGACCAATGGTTTTGAAAGATCAATGGTTTTCATCTGAATATCTAGCTTACAAGTGAAGCACATTGTCTGTCACTACAGTAAAGATCCAGAGGACAAATGTTCTCTGGGTCTTTATTGTCGGTCGATGATTTGGGGTGATTCTATATTTTTTAAGTCGTTTAAATAAAAAGGAAGATAAGTTATCAACTGAAATAAGGGCAAATAGTTTGCCATTTGGTCAAGGAAAAATGTTTATTGAAAAGGCAGGTAAAAGCCTCGTCCTTATTTTTTGTCCTTAGTGTGGAGGTTTGAATGAAAGTGTACATCACCGGATTTGGGAATGTGAAGACATGAATGATTGAATATTTACGTGTTTGGTAGAGGGGATTGGATATTGGGTGGTTAGTGGGATTGTATGCGGATGGTTGTTTTATGAGTGTGAGAAATTTGGAACGGTTCATCCGTCTTGCCGATGATCATCGCAAGTTTTGGTAGGATCTTGTTAGGATTTTTGTAATTTCTGTGTAATTGTTGTTCTTTTATATATATTTTGGCATGACTTATGGGCATTAAGTGCCAACAAATTTATTCATTTAATGTTCCTAATTTTATTTTCCACTTCTAAGGCTGGAATAATGGGTGTGAGCGATGCCAGGCTATAAGAAGTACCTAAAGAAAGTGGAGAGGGTTTGGTACTACGGAGGAAAGGAATTTGCTCAGAGCATGGGCTCTATTTAAGGGCTGTTCTTGGAGATGGAATTCAGTATCATTTAGAATTTTCCATTAAATATTTATATTCTATTTTACCATTGTTTGGGCCTAGTTGAAAACAAATCCTTGAAATTATGTTTTTAACATAAAGAAGAACATTTACTCATTTCTTTTTTTCTGTTTACATTATGAGTAAGCTTTGGGTATTTACCGTCATTGCATAAATTATAAATAACTAAACTGATAAATAAATTGTAATGAAAAAAGGCAATTCATTGAAATGAAAGAGAATGATTTAAAAACACCTTTTTAATGCCAACCTTGGTTTTTTGGCTGCTGATCTCATAGGTCTATTTGTGAATGGTTCTGTGTTAATATCTATTGTTTTTTTTATAGTATTTGTTAAGGTCATTTTTAATTAAATTTGTGTATAGAGAATTTAGTGAGTATTCTCCCAAGTCCCTATTTAAGGAAATGTAATTATTAACCTTAAGTCTGATTTCAATTGCTTCTCGAACTACTTGCTTTATGTCTAGGTCATTGCTAATAAGGGCGGATTCTTCAAAAAGTATTTTGTGGCTATGATTTTCAAAAACATTGCTGCTTAAAGCAGAATCAAAAGAAACAGAAGCAATATTAGAATTTAGAGCTTTGGTGATATCATCTTTGTGCTGTTGTAGGCGTTTCTCGAAATTCTGTTGAGTTCTCCCTACATAGTATTTGCCACAGTTACATGGTATTTTATAGGCACCTCTTTGGCGAGTAACTGGAGTCTTATCTTTACCAGAATCTAGGAGATTTATGACTTTCAAATTATTGGTAAATACAACATAAAGGTTATTAAGTGTCAATCAAATATATTTTGTTAAACGCGATAAGCGCCATAGTGCTCATTAATCTATTGTGCGGTTCGTAGTGCTCCATAGTGCTCCATTAGTGCTCCATTCGTTGTGCGCCATAGTGCTCATTAATCTATTGTGCGATTTCCCGCAATTAGTTTTCATTTCTAACCTCGCACCTTTCAAATTCTCAGTGTATTTGGACTTATTTTGCATCCATGTAGATTAATAAATAATTTTTTTTAAGGTTCGAAATATCATGCATGATGTAAAGGCTCATTCGATCAAATCGAAAAAGCTGGTTGGAGAGCTTGAACGGCTGTCGTTGGCTAGAAGTGCTCGAGAAGTCCATCGTAGTAATATGGTATCTTTATTCAATTGCATTATAACCTATTCTATTTCTCACCTTTCTTATCTTATGTGTTCCTTATTTATTTTCAGTTATGTAGCTACTGTCTTTTTATTACTATACTTGTTCAATTCCATTGTATTAATTGCTTGTTACTGTTGTTTTTATTATTTGGCACCCTGTGCTAGCCAGTGTAAAAGGTGCTAGCCGGTGTCGCCGTTCTGGTGTTAGCGGGTGGCTGCATGTCACATGGAGTCTCTGCTCCAGTAGAAGTGTTATTCTTTGTCGTTACCCTAGGAGTAGCAACTAATCACTGTCATGTGTAAAAAAAAAAATCTCTGCAACTAAAAAGAAATTTCGCTGGCCATTCTCCACATGCCAGTGCAAGTCTATTTTGAAAAGTAGAATCACTTCATATTTTTTTCTTTTTTTTTCTTCCAATGTAGAAAGTTTGTAGACAATTTTCTTTTGACCTGAATCCAAATCCTGGTAATCTTCACTGATAATTTTAATTTGAAATTACGTTTCATGCCAAAAACTCCTTTAATATTTTTATTGAAAAAAGGCTATTGAAAAGCAAACTATACACTGTTATCTACACCCAAAGGTCTGGTCTTCTAGTATAGTTTTTAAATTCGTTTGAAAGATTTGCCCACTCTTCGTAGGGCCTTAACCATCGTTCCATATACAGGACAAACTTTTCCCATCCAGAAGTATTTTCATCAGAACGTCCATGAAGATTTCAGCTTTAGTTTTAATACTCCTATTTTATTAATTAGCCTATGCTCTCTTTATGGCCTAAATTCATTCTTTAGTTGCTGTTCATTCTGGATGCTGGATTTTCATTCCGCATTTTTATATATCATCTTCGCATTCTTCGCAATTTCCTCAGAGAAAATAAGCCAAAGTTCCTAGTTTAAATAAGTTGTTTAGTTGCTTCGCAATTATATCATCATCGCATTCTTCTTATTTCCTCAAAGAAAATAAGCCAAAGTTTCTAGTTTAAACAAGTTGTTTAGTTACGTCACTTAAACAAATTGCTTCGCAATTATATCATCTTCGCATTCTTCTTATTTCCTCAAAGGAAATAAGCCAAAGTTTCTAGTTGAAACAAGTTATACAGCATCTTTTGCAGGGCATACCTTTGTTTAAATTATTGAAACCAAAAAAAAATATGAAAGAAAGATGGTTAGGTGACACTTTTCTGATGAAAGGTGATGTTTTTTAAAAATTATTAAATTTAACAATACAGCTGTGAGGATAAATGAAAAAAAAAAAACAGGAAGTATCCGTATGGAATGGGAACATGTCATAAGAAAATCTCAAAATACAGCTAAAACAGGGCTCTTTATCAAAGCCAAAAACTGTAACTGCGGTTTCTTTTGTCTTTTTTTTATCTTTTTCCTTTTGAAAACATAGATTTGATGTTTTTTTTTAGAGATTTTGTTTAATCATTTAAGAGTTATTTATCCATTTCTTTTTCTTCATAAAAAAATCTATTAGAAAATGAAATTTAATTTGTTTCCACGATTTTTATTAATTCCTCCTAAAAATGGTTGGTATCTCTTTTTCGATTTTACCTTTGTTCCAAGGCCGTATCCAAGGGCAGGGGGGTTAAGTGGTTTAAATCCCCTCCCTTCTAAGTTTACGTCTGACTCATAGAAACGTGACAAAAATGCATATGAACAAATTTGTGGTGCTATTTTTAAGGTTTTTGTATCCCCCGCCCAAGCAAAAATGCTGGAAACACTTTGCTCCTTTTTAAACTTTTTCTTGTCTCTGTTTCAGATTAAGTTTTTATGTTAAAATGTTGTATAATACCAATTTTTTGTGGTAAGAAAGACACCAAAATCTAAAAACTTGTTGCTCCCTAGACCAAGAATGGGCTATTTATGTCTTACTTGAATTGGTCAGTTCGACAGTTAAAGCTGTCATTGTCAAGCAAATACCGTTAACTTATTGGCTATCGTAATTTTATTCAAGCAATTACAATATGATTATGGAAATCTCCATGTCAATTACTAATATATTTCAATTAGAAATGTTAAAAACAGGCTTCACTAAAAAATGTAGTAAACATATCAAAAATGTCTCATCTAAAAAACGCAAGATACGAAAAAAAAATTTGTGCTGTCAATCTTGTCCTCCACGGGACCAGATCTTCCCTGTGACGCTCAACACCCCCTGGACACCCCCTGCTAACTAGTCGGGAACGGTTCAGGTTCACTTATTTTCCAATCATAACGTACTAATTACACCAATATCTGGCAGACAGACAAGCTTGTTTTGCACAGATTAATCAACTAAAGTAATAAATAACGAAATATATGGATAATCAATCAAAGGAAGAAGAAAGAGCAAAAAATGAATGACATAATATTAATTACTCACCACGTCACAGCAAACATCCCAAACGACGATAAAAAGAAAATCAGTATTTTTTCAAAATGAACACTCGAGAAAATAAAAGGAAAATAAAAACTCGAAAAAAAACCTAAACACAAAAACATCAAATTCATAATAATAATATATATATAAGTAAAAAAACTAATAAGTATCCAAAAGGGAGGACTTTAACTTAGTTTTTTGGGATTCCTAACGACAAATCAAAATCAAAAGCTAACTCATATTGGTTCCTTTTGGGACCAAATGGGACCATATGCTTTCTTGTTGAAGTGGCCAAAGCTGTATTTTTTTATGTGTTTTCTTCCCTAATGGATTCATGTCCTTTCACAAAGCCCTTTGCTTGGATACTATCAGAAGTCATCATCAAATAGTATGTTTCGATTTAAAAAAAGTTAGGTCGCTTTACTGGCCAAGACACACAATCATTTTTAGAAGCCATATCATCCTATCTCCGCTTTCTGCCCTCGGAGATTCAAAAGCAGTAGCCACAACATTCCATCTCTGGCTGTTGCCCTCACGGATTCACAAGCAGCTTCTGAAAGAGAGTGGTAAGCCTCTGTTTCATCCCCACTGTAGCGTCTGAGCTGAAAACGAGCATCACATATTATTGCACTCAGAAATTTGACATTCTTCTGCTAATCGATACCTAGAATCGATTGGCTCGATACCTAGAATCGATCGATACCTAGAATCGATCTTGAACAGATCTTTTGCATTATGACTTTGGTTTAGGAAGGCTGAAAAGACCCATGATGAATGTGATAAAGCTTAGATTGTGTGACGTCTCTTTTGAATTGAACTCTATCTAGTTATTGGTTCTTCAAGGGCGATCAAGTAACAACACAAGTTCTTGCAAAACGGAAAAATCAGTGTTGGTTATATAGACTCTCTGACCTTGGAACGGAAGTTCATTAGCTTTGAGCTCCAGCATATTCGATTGCCTCTTAATAAAGGGAAGCCTTGCTCTTGTAGAAGGCTGGAACTTGTCTGACTGTTTTTATACAACCTGACATTAGTGAATACCTTGGCCACAATTTAATAAATGCTACCAGATACTTTGGATGCATCCCCTACGATGAGGTGCAACGTATGGGTAAAGCAACCGAGCCTCTTAGGACCTCCTAAGTCATTTAGTTTTTTGATTCTCGGTAACACGTTCTTTGTCTCTTTCATTTTCATCGTCTACCTCTGTTTTTTAAGAAAAGTTTAATGCAAAATACCGAAACAACATTGGCTAATATTTTGGGTAACTTTTGTATGCATTATTTTTAAAATCGCCTTTCACCTCAATTTTTGAAAAAGTTTGGAATTTTATTAACTAACGGAATGACAAAAAACATAATCTATTCACCTGTTGAGGTATTTAGTTTGAAGTACATTGGACATGGAAACGCGCAGTCTGTGGGCAAATGGGCGCAACCAACTGTCAAATTACATCCCTTTGATAAGCTAAGTATATTATCTGGAAGAGGAAAATGTTTTTACCTGCTGGATCACGAACATTTTCTTCTTCGCTCTGCTACTGGCCATAGTTAACACTGATAAGTTAACACTGAGCTACTTGATTACCAGCTAGCGATTTTTGTTTTTCAAAGTATAAATAAGGTAAGCCCTGAGTACTTTTATGATTTTTTTTAAAACTAACTCTTTTTATCACCCTTGTTTTACCCGGAATTCAGAGGATTTGACTCACGAGAGAAGAAATACAGCGAGAGCAGGATTTGTTCTCAGGAACATAGGTGTCAGCGTCTGGAATGACCTTCCATAATTGGTCAGAGCGGCAGTAAGTCTGGCATCATTCAAGAGAATGGTTAAATTCCATTTTTTAAAAAGGAGAGAAGTGTGATAAGAGGAAAGGGTATTTATTTATTTAGTATTTAATATTAATTTTTTTTACCCCCCCCCCAGGATTTTTTTCTTTCTTCAAAATCATTTGAAGAAATGATTTAGCATATTCATGGTGGTTAGAATTTCGGCCACAGTCAGGACTCTTTTGTCTTAAGAGTGGCCGTTAATGGTAAATTCTTTGTTTAATTAATATGTTTTGGATGAAAATAAAAAATGTCTATGTCTATGTCTATGATAGCCGAATCCAGACGCCTGACGTATTCAATCAAATTTTTAATTATAATAATCATTATAATACTATACCGCAAAGAAGATCTGAAAAATTAAAGTACATACACTCGTTTATGGTTAATTGAGGTTGCTAAAACACCGAAGTGGAAGCTTGACCTGAATCAACAACAGAAGCTTTTTTTCAAATTGTTTCCGTCTGGCGAAGAAACGATGCGATAGATCAATTACAACAATAGACAATCAAGATCCCATTAAGATTATTTTCCATTAAATTTGTTAATTTCAATGAGACAGTTATTAAATGAATCAGGCGTACCTTTTCCCTATACCCATATTAGGTTTGTTAACATCTGAAACGTGCAATTTTCAGAGAAAAAAAAAATAGAATCTTTCAAAATTATGAAGTTTTTAGGGTAGTATCGAATTTTCATCAGTGTTGCCTCGTGAATGTAAATAAAAAAAAACTAGGTGAGTAATTCATTAACGATATCATAAATAATAGATAAATGATAATAAATCCATGATTAGAAAATACATCGTTATAAATCAATACATTGTAAGAAATTATTTATGCAAATTCATGACTGATTAATTAATTAATAACTAAAATATTAATAATGAGACAAATGAACAAGCAGTGTCTAAAATTATTTTTTTAAATAAATAAATAAATTATTTATTAATTAATAAAACAGCAATAAATGAATAGTAAAATAAATGAATATACAAGATAACTGAAAATAGGTTAGATAATGAATTAATGTGGCTTCGGAAATGCTGATAATAAGAGTTCCGTGTTGTAATAAAGAGGATAATTGGTCCACCTATTAAGGATGATTAATGCATGTATATATATATATTTGTATATATATTTGGATAATTATAAGAATTAATTGGTATAATAATTGATATTGTTATTCTGAGGATAGTCATGATGTCGATTTTTATCTATTTTATTATTTGATAATATACTGTTATTTTGAAAGTCTCTTGGAGAAAGGAGCTATTGGCGATGAAAACAGAGACAAACTAGCGAATTTAGTGAAAAAGAGTCTGTTTTAAAATTTTCCTTTTGAAAAATTACGACCATTACGTCTTGACCGTCTTCCGTCTTCCATATTCCTCATACCTGAATTTTGAATCTCCATTTCATTAAAAAAAAAAAAAAAAAATGTCGTATTGCTGTATTAACTATTTAATATCTCGTTATTTATGTTCAGAACGCTGCATCTGAGATAAGAAAGACGCTGAGCTGTCAGGTAATGGAAGTACGAGAACAACTTGCTGAAGAAAGGAAAAAAGACGAGGCAACTATTAATGATTTAATCAAAAAATTGACATGGGCTAGAGAAAGGTGAGTATTCCAAGAGTATAAAATATATACCTTATTTTAAAAAAATGTATGTATATTTCCCTCATAACAAAATTACTGCAAGTCAATTTATTTTTATATGCTTTTGGTTTTGTGTGTGTAAAATTGTGTTGTGTGTGAAGTTTCGTGGAATGGATGTGGAAAGTTGAATGGAATTCATACATGTTACTAATGGGCTTAATCTCATGTAAATGATCCATTTATAAGACAAGCCTGTATACGGATGTTTTTGCCGTATGATAAATAGCTTTCTCATCAAAATAAAAAAAAATTAACAAAAATTTAAAACTATCGCACAAGGAATTACTTTAGTAATTTAACTAACTATTTAGTTACTAACTGTTAACCTTATTAATTTAACTGTTTAATTTAATGAACTTTAAGTTATTAAATTAACTGTTAACAATTTTGCTATTTATTTTTATTCATTTTTGTTATTAATTTCTTTTGGGTTTTGTCTGTTTCGCTGGGCATTTTTGGGCTGAAAAATCTCTTTGTAGCTAATCTATCTAATATGGGTTGCTTATCCCTAGTAGCATAATATTTGCAGACATGAATATATAATGAGTCGGAAATAATAGGCCTGAGATTAACTCTGTAGAACTTCGACTCTTATTGACAAAACAGCATCGCCAAGTGCTGAAAACAATGTTGTGACCAAGATGGGTCCAGGTTTGCACATAGCCTCCGTCTAACTGGAGGTCCCAGGGACTTCTTGTCTTCCGGTTCTAAACCGGCTTAAGCGCTTCTGTGTAGACTTAATAAAATGTGTTGGTCCTTTTCCTGCACAGGTTCTGGAACCCTGTTTTCCTGAGGCGAAAATAATTTCAATGATTTAAAGAAAAAGAAATCGCAACTTCGAATGTTACAACGTTAGAAAATAACATTCATTTCGACATTTTGAATGACGAATTCTGACGCTTTGAACTGGACCTATTAGGAGTTTCAGATACTCATATCCCAGAGGGAGGAAATTTCGGTTATATTTATATGCTCAGGCAGGAAGGATGGGTACATAGACAGGGAGTAGGGCTCATGATGAGTAAAGAAGCTTCTTAGTCTTGCTTAGGTTGGAAATTTGATAATAATAGAATGCTAGTCGCTCTCTTTATGACCAAAAAGTACAGGGCATCAGTCTCTGTAGTATATGTTCCTTTAGAATTGAGTAGAGAAAATAGGAGTGACTCAAATGAGTCTTACTTACAGCTACCGGAAAAAATGGACAGTGTCCCGGGTAGAAAATCAATGTTACTATTAGGAAGTTTGTGGCAGTCGAAGATTTGCGCTTATAGCTTGTAAAATATATTCAGTCATGCTTTTACAAAAGGTGACAGCCATTGACCCCCTCTCTCTCTAAGGTAAACTTTATCTGGAAATTGTTCACCTTTAAATTTGTTTTCTTCGAAAGTTTCGTGAGGTGTACTTTATGGACCAGCACGAATCAAGGTGTCATAAAGTCATTATCCCATTAGTGTTCTCCCTAATTTTTTTTGTCCAAACCCTCCCCTCGCAGGGGCCCTAACTTCCCAAGCTAGTCACTTTCCAAAACTAGTCATTATATTTATTTACCACTTGCGAATTTAACAAAAATATTAACAAAAAAATCACAAATTTTACCTGATCGAAAAAATCTTTTTGGCTCGTAACACGAGAATTTTTTTGCAAGCCTTTTTTGTGCGTAAGAAGTCTTTTTATAGCTTTTGTTAGCCACCGATGCAATACATGGCTAGCATAATGTGTTTTTCTCACTACTAGATGAGAGGATGGTTCAACTGGCCAAAAGGCAACATATGGAAACTACTCATGCTATGAACACTGCTGCTACTAATGTTACTACTATTACTAATACAACACTACTACTGCTACTACTGCTCCTTCTACTGCCACTGCTACTATGATACTAGTATTATATAGACTAAGGGCATGAAGTGAAAATTGGAGAGAATATAGAGGGCAAATTTGCACTAAACCAAAACACACTATGTGCATGAGGATTGTCGAAGGAAAGTGTCTCAAGAAGGCATTAGGGCACTGAGTTGTAACTTCCAAGAAATACGTAAAGAGGAAGAATATTTGACCAAAAGTCAATATTTGCACACTATTAACACTACTGCTAATACAACAACTACTACTACCAGTGGCATCGTTGAGGGGGTGGGAGCATTTGCTCGCCCCTAAATAATTTGTAAAAAACGATCATTTATTAAGTATCCTAAAAACTGTTAATCGTTTTAAGTGTCAAATTTGCTCTTTTCTTTGAGCACGTATTTTTATTTTTAATTAATTCATGCTTGTTTTTAACATAGGGAAAATGAGAAAGAAAAAAAAGGTCCATTACACTTCATATGATGTTCCAAATCAATCTTTTTCCAAAAATAATTCCTTCGAAACGTTATCACCAAGCAAAAATGTGAGCCTAGTTAATGGCAAAATTGAAAAGTGTTCTATGCTTTCTGTTTTGCCATATTTGCTCATGTCAATTTTTCCCTAATATTTAAGGTGCTTTTACTTCCTAAAATATATCAGTTCAAGATTAGATTATCTTGTTATAAATCTTTCAGAAGCGGAAATGAATACACCCTCCACATCTGCATATAGGACAAATTTAAAGGCAATCATTGAAGAATAAGAAGGGCTCATCAATTGAAAATTGAAAGTTTTAGTTCTTTTTAAGAGCAAAAGGGATCAGAGGGCAACTAGCCCCCCCTAAAGGCCTCTTTTCCCTAAATGCACCTGATCACAATTTTGCGATAGCCATTTTGTTCAAACTAGTTTAAAGATCAAATAAAAAAAAATCAGATGTCAACACAGCCCCTCCAGAGTCCGGGACTAA